>NC_084795.1:218458119-218468119 GCF_963169125.1 Humulus lupulus | reverse complement strand
CACTACTACCACTACTACAACTACTACCACTACTACTACCTCTTCTACCACTACTACTACTACCACTACTTCCACTACTACTACTACTACTACTACTACTAGTACAACTACTATACTAGTACTACAACTACTACTACTACTACTACTACTACTACTACCACAACCACCACTACCACCACAACTACCACAACCACTACAACCACCACTACTACATTTACTACTACCTGTACTACAACTACTACAAGCACTACTACTACTACCATTACTGCCACTACCACCACTATTACTTCTACTACCACTACTACAACTACTACCTCTACTACCACTACTTCCACCACTACTACCACCACTACTACGACTACTACCAATTCCACCACTTCTACAACCCCTACTACTACCACTTCTACCACTACTACCGCTACTACCCCTACTCCACTACTACCGCTACTACCAACACTACTAAGAATACTACCACTACTACCACTACTACGTCTACCTCCACTTCTACAACCACTACTACTACTACTTCTACCACCACTACTGCTACTACCGCTACTACCAATACTACCGCTACTACCACCACTACTACCATTTCTGCCACTACTACTTCCACTACTACTACAACTACCACTTCTTCCACCACTACTTCCACTACTACCTCTGCTACCACTTTCACTACCATTACTACTACTACTACCGCCACTACCATTACTACCATTACCACCACGACTACCTCTACTACCACCCTTACTTCCACTACTACCACTACTACTACCACCACTATTACTACCACCACAACTACTACCACTACTACCACCCCTACTACCACTACTACTACCACCACTACTACAACCTTTACTACCACTACTACTAATACTACCACTTCTACCACCACCACTACCACCACCACTACCACTACCACTACCACTACCACGACAACTACTACCACTACTACCACCACCACCACCACTACTACCACTACTACCACCACTACCACCACTACTACCACTACTACTACTACCACTACTACTACTACTACTACTACCACTACTACCACCACTACCACTGCTACCACTACTTCTATTACTACTACTTCTCCAACTACTACAACTACTACCACTACTACCACCACTACCACCACTACAACCACTACTACTACTACCACTACTACTACTACTACTATTACTACTACCACTACCACTACCACTACCACTACAACCACTACCACTACCACTACCACCACTACCACTACCACTACCACTACCACTACCACTACTACCACCACTACCACCACTACTACCACTACTACCACTACTACTACTACCAGTACTACTACTACAACTACAACTACTACCACAACCACTACCACTACCACTACCACCACTACTACTACCACCACTACTACTACTACTACTTCCACTACTACTACTACTACTACTACTAACTACTACTACTACTACTACTACTACTACTACTACAATTACTACTAGTAATACTATTACTACTACTACTGTTACTACTACAGCTGCTACTACTATAGCTGCTACTACGACTACTGCTACTACTACTGCACTACTACTACTACTAATACTACTACTACTACTACTACTACTACTACTACTACTACTTCCACTACTACTACTACTACTACTACTACTACTACTACTACGACTACTACTACTACAATTACTACTAGTAATACTATTACTACTACTACTGTTACTACTACAGCTGCTACTACGGCTACTGCTACTACTACTGCACCACTACTACTACTACTAATACTACTACCACTACTACTACTACTACTACTACTACTACTACTACTACTACTACTACTACTACTGCTACTACCACTACTACCATTACCACTACTACTACCACTACCACCACTACCACTACTACTACTACCACTACTACTACTACTTCTACTACTACCACTACTACTATTACTATTACTTCTACTGCCACCACCACTACCACCACCACTACTACCTTCTCTAATACACTACTACAAAAAGGGTTTTTTAGGATTAGCATTGCGATTCCTCTATTTAAGAGCCTTCAAAACTAAGGTTTTTTAGGACTCGCTAAAAAATCTGGTTGAGTGCCTTTAATTAAGTTTTTAGGAATCGCAATGCGAGTCCTAAAAAATCTGTTTGAGTGCCTTTAATTATTGCGAGTCCTAAAAAAATGTTTTTAGGACTCGCAACGCTAGTCCTAAAAAATCGGGTTGAGTGCTTTAAGTAATTTTTTAGGACTCGCGGGTAATTTTTTAGGACTCACTTTGCACGACCTTTAAAGTAATTTTTTTTTTTTAAAAATACAGCTACAATTTTAGTTTTGATTTAAAAATATATATCCATTTGAGTGTCGAATATGTATCAAAAGAAATTTGAAAAGAAAATACCAAAAAAATGGCAAAAAAATTTTACGAAATAAATTTAAAATTTCTAAACATGTATTGTAATTAGCTAGCTATATCATCATTCATTTTGCTCTAACTTCGTCAATTTCTTGAGTAGTATATGGTTTGTCGGAGGTGAACTGAAAAAAAAAACAAAAATTTAATAATAATTATGTTAGTGGTAATAAATTCAAAACATATATAAAAATTGTACTAGTTTAATACTATGTAGTTGTATATTGTTTATTACCTGTTTTGACAAGAAATGTTTGATATGAGGGGCATTGATAAGTACATTCTTCATCATCCTCATAACGTAATATCTGCAGTCGATATTGTTTGGTTGTTGACGACACTATATAAAGATTGGTAATACATGTACAATTCTTAGTATTAAATATCTTAAACTTCTTTACATATACATAAACTATACAAATAGAAACATACCGTAGGTTGGACATCTTTTTCATACTTCCACACTTACTACAAGGACAACAAATATAGTTTGGATCTTTGGCATAATCCAAACTAAATTTAAGAAACTCATCGACCCCTTTTATATATTCTACTGACAACCTATCAGCTGACATCTATTCTTTTTCCATATTGCGCCTATTTGTTTTAATAAAAAATTTAGATTAAGAAAATAAAATAAAATAAACATACAAAACAAAACTAAGTACAAGAAAATCTTTAGAAAATCAGACAGCATATCCCCTAATTTACTAGCCTAGCCATCTGTCACAATCAACACCAACATGTCAAACAAATCAAACAACACACAGATTTCCATCCATATATCACCGCAGCACACAAAATTCTCAGAACCTACTTCACTAAGACATGCAAGTTCTCAATCTTCCGTTATCACCGCAGCACACAATTCCCATAACCTACTTCACTACGGAAGAATATCTACAATATTCAAACTCCACTAAAGTAGTACAGTTATCATTCAAAAATTGTAAAATATTGAAATTTTATAAAACTAAATCAAATGCAACATACCTCTTGCAATTAGCTACCAATCTAATGCTTTAAGACCAATCAAAATAGTAACCTATTAAGTTTAATCAACATTATAAAAAAAGAAAAAGGACAGATGAAACATATGAACCGTGGCAGGGTACTATTCTACCACTAGACCACTGGTGCTAGGCTGGTTGATTCATAAACAGCTTGGTATTTATTTATTTTCTTACAACTGTAATTCAATACTATATATACAAATTATGAACCATAAAATTTCATGCGTATAAACATTGACTTCCTACCTAGAGGAAAATGATAAAAAAATCTGAAGTTAATATATATATATATGATAGTTTAATAATTAGTAATAATAAAAATGCTTTATGTGGTTTTAGTACAATTATTATATTACTTTCTTCATTGGACAATTTGTGTTTGTCTGATTGGCCATAATAATAAAAATTGGTCATGTTTTTAATATAATAAGCTTTACTAGATGGAATACTAACAGAGTTTGGAGACATCGATCAATTTAATCAACTCTTTCCATGAGTAGGCTAAGGCAGCTGAAATAGTGTTAGAAAACAAGAGAAAAAAATGGCTTAAAACAGGCTATGAAAATGTTTTTACCATATTAATTGTTTGTGGATTGAGATGAAAATAGTTTTCGAGCTATGAGTGAAGATGCTTCAAAAGATACATCAAGAAGGCTAATAGGCAATAGTAAAGTTTGTCTATCAATTATTTTCCTATTGCTAGCACTAAAAATGAGCAGCATGGGAGTTCAAAAGGAGCATACATTATAATAGACAACTAGATAATTATGTACAAATATTAATGAAGAACCACATCAGTTTGCCTAGGTTTGAAGACTATTAATACTGATGTTGGCACTCAATTTTTCTACAAACAAATGCTTTAAGATTACCAAACTACATCTAGCTACTAAAATAGTCTCCCCTCTTTGTGATGATATTCTTTATGTTATGATTCATTTATTTTTATATACTGATCATATATTATTACTGACATAGTTCATCATACTTTAAGTATCTCAGCCTCTATAATATATTTTACAACACTATAGCTACTAATTCCAATAATAAATTACTGACTTTGTCATTTGTATACATTCTTATCAATTATATAATTATAAATGAGATTGTTGGTTATAGTGGAGAATAGAAGCTGAAAGTAACTCAAACTGTGATGAACAACATCAGTAATCAGTCAAAAAATTTCTTTCAACAAAGATAGCAATAGTTCAAAGGGTGTTTTGCAACAAAAAATGAATAGGGTACTGATATCTATTGCTCAAATGTATGGTGCTGATGTTGGCAGGTGTAACCTCAGGCAATGTGGATTACTTAGCAAATGTTATGCATCAAGTCACATGTTGTCATCAAGAATCCATGGATGTCTATAGCTCGCCAAAGTAATTTTCTTTTGATGACTCTTTGTAAAGTCTTTCCTGATACACTCCATACTCTGTTTGGAATACTAATTTGCAAAGAATTATAAAAAAGAATGTCATTTTGCAAAGTAAGTATGTCAATTTTCACCCGTATATATATATCACTTAGTCTAAAAGAATCCAAGTCGTTTCTCACTTGGTTCTGTAGTCTTAGCTGAGAAAAAAGTAGAATATTAAATATAGCTTTAAAGATATGTAACCATCATTTCTGTTTTTAAATAATGAAAAAATAAGAAGAAGCCAATTGTTTCCTCAATCTTAATTGTGTGGACTCTTACTTCTTCTTATATGTTTCTTGCAATTGGGTGAATGGAATCTTTAAGCTAGAGTATGCAGACGAATACTCAACCTTAGTGACTAGTCTTAGGGGTAAGTAAAGAGAACATGACTCACTGTTGATGATCTATGTATCAAAAACTTTTTTTTTCTTGGAAGTGAACATGTCACGTGAGTCATGGCTCAATTGAGATAAGCCACACCAAACAAGAAGGCCCACACATAGATATCAGTACCCTATTCATCAGACATATGAGCAATAAACAGACATGACTGCATTAAATGGATGAATCCTTTTTATGAAAGCAAAACATATATTCATTTCAATTTTGAGAAATCCTTTTGGCATCTTACCTGCTCAAAATTCTAGTGTAAACACTTTTTTATTTCTGTCTCTTCATAATATCTATTTTTATTTTTGAGAAATCCTTCATGATATATAGTAATCAACACATATATTAGTAGTACATGCCCTTTTCAGAACATGAGAGGTATCTAATAAGCATCAGAAATACTCGTATCAATAATAAAAAAGAGGCATTAAGTACATTTTTTTTATTCCATTACCTTTATAGTAGATATTAATAACATGGAAAAGAAGAGGAACATAAAAATCTCTCTAAAGGATCCAAATTATGCATGCATAGTAATGTCATATCAATCTTGAATCCAATGGACTGAAAAAGAAACACACATCCATGCACACAGGAAAACAAAACTATGCATCCTCAATTAATGTCATTCAGGGCCAAGACCCAAAAATAAAAAGACATATCAAGGCTCATTATTGCTTATAAAAAAAAACACATAAAAGCAAGAACAGAAAATATAATAGAACAAAAGGAAAAGAGCAATGAAAAAGGCTATATTATATATATATATATATTTATACATATGGGTTAAAGCATGGTAGGCCCGTACTATTGCTAGCCTGGTCTGTAATTATATTGCTAATTTGGTCTGCATTTCACTAAGCAATAGCTCTTGTTTTTAAAGGGTAGGTTTATTGCATACTATACAATTAAGCTAAATTTTATCTTCTCTATAAACTAAGTAATGGAAGGTAAGTAAAGAGCTTTAATGACATATCTTTATTTCTGTAAAGTATACATTGAAGTCATTTCAGCTAGTTGTTTTCTTCTCTTTTCCATTCTGACGAGTGCAATGGAGTTGGTCTGCTTATGTATATAATTGTTATCATATTATATATTATGTATATAAGCAAAGAAATTAAAAAAAAAAACCTGCTCAGAGGAACCAGCCGTGAACCACTAACCCAGAGACGCCCACGCCTCATCGTCACCGTTCACCACCAACAGCCGAAATCCAACGTTGCTGGAGCAGATTTTCGAGGGTCTCGAGAGCCCACGCTGGCTGGAGGCGTTCACCCATGGTCACCATCGCCCTTCACCACCACGCTCGCTGGAGTTGATATTTTGTGAGCATTTTCATCTTACATTTTTCATCATTTACCTAGAATCCAAACAAAGAAGAGGAAGAACAGGTTTAAATAAAAAAAAAATTAAAACCCATATAAATAGCTACATATATATTTATATAAGCAAAAAAAAAAATTTAAATAAAAAAACAAAGTAACCTGCTGGAATCGTGAACCAGCAACCAGCAGAGACCCACCCTGAGAAGCACGCCGCCGCCGAGAGTGATGGAGCCGAGAACTCGCACCGCCGCCGAGAGTGCTGGAGCCGAGAACCAACGCCGGAGAAGATTTTCCTGTCACTGTTCCTGTCAACGACGCCGAGAGTGCTGGAGCTGAGAACCCACGCTTGCTGGAGGCGTTCACCACCGTCACCGTCGTCGTTCACCCAGCTGCAGTTGAGCCGCCATTCGCCCAGCAGCCCTAGATCGTGTGATGAATAAATCCCCAAATGGCTGATGAGTTTTCTATTTTGTGTATTTTAACCTTATAATTTCGAAAAAGTCATAGTTTTTTTATGCTTTTTACTTCAAAATTATTAAGGACTTGTTTGGATAGTCCTTAATACTTTTTCAGGACTTCCTTCTAAATGAATATTAAGACTCCCAAAGTAAGTCCTTAAATTTTTTAAGTGAAATACTTATTTTTCAGTTCAGATTTTTTAGGACTGGCAGATTCTTTTAGGACACTTATTGCGAGTCCTAAAAGAGAATCAAGGACTCCCAAAGCAAATCCTTAAAAATATTAAGTAAAACACTTATTTTTATAGCCCAGATTTTTTTAGGACTCGCAGATTCTTTTAGGACACTCATTGCGAGTCCTAAATTGTGTTTTTTCAGGACTCTCAATGAGTTTCCTAAAACCTTCATAAATATTTTTAAGGACTTGCATTTATGTGCGTGTCCAAAAAAAGTGTCCCGTAAAGGGTATTTTGTAGTAGTGATACCACCACTACCACTACAACTGCTACGTCTACTACTACTACCACTACCACTACCACTATTACTACTACTACTACTACTACTACCACTACCACTACCACTACTACTACCACTACCACTACTACCACTACAACTACCACTACCACTACCACTACCACTACCACTACCACTACCACTACTACTACTACTACTACTACTACTACTACTACTGCCACCACCACTACTACCACTACTACAACTGCTGCTGCTACTACTGCTGCTGCTGCTACTACTGGTGCAGCAACAAATGCTGCCCACTACTACCACTACTACAACTGCCACCACCACTACTACCACTACTACTGCTGCTGCTGCTACTACTGCAGCTGCTGCTACTACTGGTGCAGCTACAACTGCTGTTGTTGCTACTACTACTGCTGCTGCTGCTACTACTACTACTACTACTACCACTACCACTACTACGACTACCAACACCACTACTACTGCTGCTTCTGCTGATGCTGTTGCTCCTGGTCCTGCTGCCCCTGCTGCTACTGCAGCTGCTCCGGCAGCTCCTCTTGCTGCTGCTGCTGCGACCACTACATCTACTACTACTACTACTACTTTCACTACTACTGAAACTGCCACTGCTACAGCTACTGCTACTGCTACTACTACTAACACACCAACCACTACCACTACTACCATTACCACTACCATTACCACTACCACTACCACCACAACTACTACCACTTCTACTACTACTACTACTACTACTACTACTACTACTACTACTCCTACTACTACTACTACTACCACCACAACTACTACCACCACAACTACAACCCCCACTACTAACACTACTACCACTACTACTACTACCACTACTACCATTACTACTACTACTACTACTACTACTACTACTACTGCTGCTGCTGCTGCTACTACTACTACTACCACTACTACAACTACTACCAATACTACTACCACCACTACTACTACTACCACCACTACTACAACCACTTCTATTACCACTACTACTACTACTACTACTACCACCACCACCACTACCACCACCAATACTACCACTACTAATACAACCACTACCACTACAACCTCTACTACCACAACTACTACTACTACTACTACTACTACTACTACTACTACTACTACTACTACTACTACTACTACTACTACTACCACTACCACTACCACTACCACTACCACTACCACTACCACTACCACTACCACTACCACTACCACTACTACTACCGCCACTACCACCGCCACTACTACTACAGCTACTACCGCTACTACCACCACCACTACCACCACTACCACCACCACCACTACCACCGCCACTACTACTACTGCTACTACCGCTACTACAACCACCACAACCACCACTACCACCACCACCACTACCACCACCACCACTACCACCACACCTACAACTACTACCACTACTACTACCACTACTACCACTACTACCACTACTACTACTACCACTACTACCCCTACTACCACCACTATTACGACAACTACAACTACTACCACCACTACCACCACCACTACCACTACTACCACTACTACTACTACTACTGCTGCTACCACCACAACTACCACTACTACTGCTGCTACTACTACTACTGTTGCTGCTGCTACTCCTGGTGCTGCAACAACTGCTGCTGCTGCTCCTACTGCTGCTGCCGCTGCTGCTGCTGCTGCCGTCGCTGCTACCGCCGCTGCTGCCGCCACTGCTGCGGCCGCCGCTGCTGCGGCCGCCGCGCCGCTGCCGCTGCTGCCGCCGCCGCTGCAGCCGCCGCTGCTGCCGCCGCCGCTGCTGCCGCCGCTACCGCCGTATCTGCCGCTGTCGCTGCTGCTGCCGTTGCCGCTGCCGCTGCTGCCGCCGCTGCAGCCGCCGCCGCTGCCGCAGCTGCCGCCGCCGCTGCCGCTGCTACCGCCGCCGCTGCCACCGCCGCTGCTGCCTCTGCCGCCGCTGCTGCCGCCGCCGCTGCTGCCGCCGCCGCCGCCGCCACCGCTGCCGCCGCCGCTGCTGCCTCTGCCGCTGCCGCTGCTGCCGCCACTGCTGCCGCTGCGACCACTACATCTACTACTACAACTACTATTACTACTACCACCACTCAACCACTACCACTACTACCATTACCACTACCACTACCACTACCACTACCACCACTACCACTACCACTACTACTACTACCAATACTACTACTACTACTACTACCATTACTACTATTACTACTACTACTACTACCACCACCACTACTACCTTCTCTAATACCACCACTACCATTACTACCACTACCACAACTACCACCACTACCACTACTACCACTACTTCTTTACTACAACTTCTCTTACTACCAAAACTACCACGACTACAACCACTACTACCACTACTACCACTACAAAAACTACAAATACTACCATTACTACAACTACTACTACTACTACTACTACTACTACTACTACTACTACTACTACTACTACTA